>NW_028073283.1:278707-287775 GCF_014824575.4 Sturnira hondurensis
ACCCCCTTTAGTTTATGTCCATGTGTCACAAGTTCTTTAGATTCTATATTTCCCATACTGTTCTTGCCCTCCCCCTATCTATTTTCTACCTACCTTCTATGCTACTTATTTTCTGTACCTTCTCCCCCCTTCTCCTCCTCCCACTCCCCTGTTGCTAACCCTTCATGTGATCTCCATTTCTATGGTTCTGCTCCTGATCTAGCTGTCTGCTTAGTTTGCTTTTGTTTTAGGTGTGGTTGTTAATAACTGTGAGTTTGCTGTACTTTCACTGTCATATGTTTTATCTTCTTTTTCTTAGATAAGTCCCTTTAACATTTCATATAATAAGGGCTTGGTGATGATGAACTCCTTGAACTTGACCTTCTCTGAGAAGTACTTTATCTGTCCTTCCATTCTTAATTAAAGCTTTGCTGGATAGAGCAATCTTGGATGTAGGTCTTTGGATTTCATGACTTGGAATACTTCTTTCCAGCCCCTTCTTTCCTGTAAGGTCTCTTTTGAGAAATCAGCTGACAGTCTGATGGGAACTCCTTTGTAGGTGACTGTCCCCTTATCTCTTGCTGCTTCTAGGATTCTCTCCTTCATTTTCATCTTGGCTAATGTAATGATGATGTGCCTTGGTGTGTTCCTTCTTGGGTCCAACTTCTTTGGGACTCTCTGAGCTTCCTGGATTTTCTGGAAGTCTATTGCCTTTGCTAGATTGGGTAATTTCTCCTTTATTATTTGTTAAAATATGTTTTCCACTTGTTGCTCTTCCTCTTCCCCTTCTGGTACCCCTATAATTCGGATGTTGGAACATTTAAAGCTTTCCTGAAGATTCCTAAGCCTCTCCTGATTTTTTTGAATTCTTGTTTCTTCATTCTTTTCTATTTGGTCATTTTTTTTTCTTCTGGTCCACTCCATTGATTTGAGTTCCAGTTTTCTTCCCATCACTATTGGTTCCCTGTGCATTTCCCTTCATTTCACTTAGTTTAGCCTTCATGTTTTCATCTAATTTGCGACTAAAATCAACCAGTTCTGTGAATATGCTGATCACCAGTATTTTGAACTGTGCATCTGATAGGTTGGCTATCTCTTGGTCGCTTAGAAGTGTTGGCTCTGGGGCTTTGATCTGTTCTTCTTGAGCCATAATTTTTTGGTCTGTTCGCACCTGTTACATAATATGAGGGGAGGAGCCTTAGGTGTTCACCAGGGCAGGGCAACCTAAGTAGCTGGGTTGTGACACTGTATGTGGGGGTGGAATCAGAGAGGGACAATGGAGTTTGTTCCACTCTCTCTCAGATTTCGGTCCCCTCTGCTGCTTCCCACAAGCAAATTGGGCCCTTCTGGTGCTGTTTCCTGGGTGTGTGGCCTTGTGCACCCTCCAGGACCCTGTGGGTCTTTCCAACAAACTCTGTGAGCCTAGGAGCCTCTCCTGGCACTTCTACCCCCGAGAGTTTTTCCAATTGGTGCTTTTAGGCTTTATTTCCAGGCACTGGAGCCCTGGTTTTTGCAGTCTGTCTCTCTGCTCGCTCCTTTGCCTGCTTTATCTGAGTGTGAATGTGTGGCCACAGTCAGCCAGCCACCCTGTGCTGTCACTGGGTCCACCCGTTGCCACCCCATGCCTGGGATCTGCCAACTGCTGCCTGTGTGCCTGGGTCAATCTGGCCACTTTTTCCTGTGCAACCCTTCTCCACCAGCCACTGACTCCACCCTTCTTACTGCTCCGGCTGAATGGTTCATTTTTGTTGGATTTCTGTACAACTCAATCTTCTGTCTGTTTTGGTTGCATTTTTGTTACTAAAACTTTGTTGTCTTTAAACTTGGTTGTGCAAGGAGGCACAGTGTTTCCACCTACATGTTGGCCAGAGGATTCTCTTTTTATCTTTAACCCTTGGCATTTTATGATTTGTCTTGGAATAGTCTTGTTTGCATCCAACTTATTTGGGACTCTGCTTCCTGGACTTGCATGTCTATTTCGTTCACCAAATTAGTAAAGTTTTCTTTCATTATTTTTTCAAATAGACTTCCAATTTCCTGCTTTTTCTCTTTACCTTCCGACTTACCTATGATGCAAATGTTGGAACACTGGATGATGTCCCAAAGGCTGCGTACACTGTCCTCATTTTTTTTTCCTTTGGATTCTTTTACATTATTATTATTCTGATTGGTTGTTTTTGCTTCCTTATGTTCTAAATCATTGATATAATTCTTGGCTTCATCCACTGTATTATGATTTCCCTTGTAACTTGCTCTTTATTTCAATTAGTGTATTATTCATTTCTGACTGGATCTTTTTAATGCTGTTGAGGTCTTCACTAAGTTCCTTGAGCATTCTTATAACCAGTGTTTTGAGCTTTGTATCGGATAGATTGTTCATCTCCATTTTGTTTAGTTCTTTATCTGTACTTTCTTTCCGTTTTTTCATTTGGGCCATATTTCTTTGTCTCCTCATTTTGGCAGCCTCCATACATTTGTTTCTATGTATTAGGTAGGGCTGCTTTGACTCATGTCTTGGTAGTGTGGCCTAATGTAGTAGGTGTCCTGTAGGGTCCAGTGACACAGCCTCCTCTATCACCCAAGGTGGGTACTTCAGGTGCTAGCTTATGATTCTGTAGAGATTTGTAATGAATGTTGGGGATGGGTGGGCGTGTATTTTGCTAAGCTTCTCAGCTTTTTCCTATGATAACCATACATCATAGCAAGTTGTACCTTCATAAATGGTCATTTTTAATTTCTCACTTGTTTTTCCTTAAAATTTCTTGGATGAATGAGACTCCAATCAATTATATAGAGTTTGTCATTTGTGTGTTAGGAGTTACCATCTGTCAATATTTCATTAGCCAATTTCTCAGTAAAAGATTGTTTAATATCCTCTAGCTTAGTACTGTTTCACAGAATTTGTTCATTCTCTGTTTTAGTCCTTTTCATCTCTGATGATATCCTTTTTGCTGTGATCTTCAAGTGGCCCTGTTACTTTCTTGTATATCACATGGTATGACCAATGCTGTGAACTGAGCTAGACTACATTGTTTTCCTTGTATAATGCTATATAAGTTTTATGGAGAAAGAGAAGTTTATGAGTGTCTCCAAATGAAGCGTAAGTGATTTCTGTACAACCTAGTTTTATGACATTGAAGAGAAATTAGCATCACAGTAAAAATTTTGCTAAAAGTGCATGTGAATGCTGAATGTGCAGCATACAAACCCAAGCATATTTTTTCTTGTTGAAGGAATGACTTCTACATCGGCCTCTAGTAAATAAGCATTCTGGTGGATTGATTCCTCTTCATGTGATTTATGACTCCTGTCAGAAGAGACTGCTGGGGTTTTGTAACAAAGCCTAAATTCCTATTCTTGTTGAATCTATATAATGGCTACATTTAGTTGAGTTTGGGGGGGTGTAATTTAATTCAAACCTTTTGTAGAATGTTAAATGTATAAGTTTTTCCCTGTGTTTATATTTGATTATAGCTGTGTGATACAGGAGTCAAAGCTAATATGCTGGGATTTTAGAAATGCTGATAAGCAGAAGTTTCCCTAAATATAGTTGAGAATTTCATTAAATATTTAAATTAAAACTGGTAAGTTAAAGCAAGAATCTTTATAGCTACAGATACATGAAAGGAAGTTTTCTATTGGCCCCTAATATTACTAATTGGGGAATAGTAACTGGTAGCAGGAGGTGAGCCACATTCCTAAGCAATGATAGAGAGTGATCTGAAACTCCTGCCACTAAAGATTTAAGAATCTGAATGCCAACCAGTAATTGTTAAATGTCTCCTTCATGATCTATTTACACAGTTCTGCCTTTTGAGTATTCCTTCATTTTCCTTTCTTGAAGAGCTTGCTAAGTAAACCTTTTAAAACTTCTTGCGGTAAACCATGATTACATCCTCTGGTTTTCACAATTGAAGGGATCATTGGATTTTCTGCTGGCTGTTAAGCACAGTAATCATTAGTTTCTACAAATTGTAAGAGGTCTGGTTGTCTGTCTCCTTTTACTTTTAAATTGGAGTTGAGGAGATTTCCTTTTTGTATTACAGGTTTTCTTAGTGATGAGCAAACCAGTGAATAACCCACTGTCACCAACACTTCCTATATCATCTGTTGTTACTAACGTTTTATTGAAACACTGTCACTTGCTTAGATGATATGTAAATTATCATCTATGACTACTCCCATAGTACAAATTGCAGAGCTGAGTAGTTGTGGAAGACACTGTGTGACTCCCAAAGGCCAATTATTTTACTCTGGCCCTTTACAGAAAAAAATTTTCTTGAATTCCTGCTATATAGGTATTCTTCTGAAGTTGGAAGTTGATCATGGTTAAAATACTACCTAAGCGAAGCTTGCTAATTAGAGAACTTCTCTAGTGCATTGCTTTGTATGACTGTTAAGTGGTCTACAGAAACCTATACTTGCTTAAATCAAACAAACCTATATAAGCAGGACACAAGATATCCCATTTTATCTCTTAGAACAAATTTGGTGATTAGAAAAAGACAATTCATTGTAATAGTTAATATCACAGGATTTGTGATAAATTATAAAAACACCAGAAAAAGTAAGTATAGTATCAAAATATTAAATAGCAGTAAATATAATGTCTCAGAATGTGTTTATATATATAAATTTATTTTTGTTGATATATATTTTTTTTTGTTTTTTTCTTTTTAAAATTATTTTATTGTTGTCCGAGTACAGCTGTCTGCATTTACCCCCCACCACTCCTCCCCCACTCCAGCCATCCCCACCTCCCTCCCCTGCTTCCACCCTCCCCCCCACATTTTCTCCATGTGTCCTTTACAGTTGTTTCTGAAAACTTCCCCCCCCCATTATCCCCTCCCTGCTTCCCTCTGGTTACTGTCACTTTGCTCTTAGTTTCAATGTCTCTGGTTATATTTTGCTTGCTTGTTTGTTTTATTGATTAGGTTCCACATATAGGTGAGATCATGTTATTGATATATATTTCATTTTACTTATACATTACACATATATAACTTGGAGTACCATAGAATGGAAAGAGAAAGGTTAAATTTTTAAGGCAGAAATGGTGTCAGGAGTGATTTGTCAGAGAAAAGACAGGTGGGATGGACCTTGCAGGGTAAGTCATTGGTTAAATCTTAGAAAAATCTTCAGTGCTGAGTTTCTTCCTAGAAGCAGCTATTCCCAAGTCATCCCTGGCTTGCTTTTCTCTGAAGGAAGCTGAATACAGACTGGTGTGGCCAACCCAGTCTTTCCTTTTCTGATAAGAGAGAAATGACTTAAATGTGGATGGCCACCTGGATGGTAATGGTGGGGGGAAGAGGAGAAAGGTGAATCAGTCACACAGAAAACTTGATTTCTGGGCCACTAGACAGTTTTGTTTACCTTGAGTTGTGTGTACACGAATAACAGTGAATGTGCTACAAAACATTAAACATCCTTTAAGGAACCTTGGCCTGAAGGTAGGAGGGCTTAAGCAACCTTGCCCAGAAGTTGTTTTGGTGATTTTCGCTGGTCACATAAATGTGTAGCTTAGCAACTGTTCAAATATGAGGCATTCTAATGCTGCTTTGAGTGACTATGAAGTGACACTTGTTTGAAACAGAGCCACTTCCATTGTGGAATAGCTCTATTCCTAGAGAATTAGTTAATCAGCACATCCCAGTGATGGAGTTCTATTTTATTGTATTGTATTTTTAATATATTGTAAGAAATCACAGGCCTAGGGTAGGGAACAAGTCAATAAAGTATGTGATGCCTAACTTCTCTTTTGTGAATTAACAGGTGAAAAGGTTTTTTTAGATTTTATTTCTTTATTTTTAGAGAGGGGAATGGAAAGAGAAAGAGAAGGAGAATAACATGTGCTACAGATACAGCTACTAGTTTCCTCTTGTGCACCTCCAGTTGGGGGCCTGGCCCACAACCCAGGCATGTGCGCTGACTGAGAATCAACCAGTGACCTTTTGGTTCATAGGCTGACATTCAATCCCCTGAGCCACACTTGTTGGGACAGGTGAAAAGATCTTTGAAACCAACTCAGGACTGGGAGACTTCACACAGCATCTAAAATATAACCTGTCTGAACTCTGAAACTATTACTGGAGCAAATCAACATGTACATATACACTGGAAATGAAAAGAGGTTTCAGTGACTGATAGAGGATGTGTTCATCTCTCCTCACTTGTACTACAGAATTAGTTCTTGTATAGAATGAATTGAGTTCACATTATTTTCTGTGTGTTATTATTTGCCATGTCACAGAAATAGTCATATTCTTCAGAGTCACAGTCTTGCTTCGATAGTGTGAAGTATGAATGCATCTGTAGATCAACAGTGAATTATAGGATTAGGGATTAATATCAGTTATGTGAGAAAGAAGTTCAGTTAAAATTAAACTTAGTAGGGCTGGCAGCAAGGACACTGCTTTCACTGGAGTGGATAATTTAAGCAAAGCAGTGAAATTGGTCTCTTTGGATGAAACTGGGATAGCTTTGTGGATGAGCTGAAAATTTGGGAGTGGTTTTAATGACAGAGGAAATGTTTCGGTGAGACCCACCTAAAGAATACAATCAGGTCTTATTTCTTAGCAGAACCCAAAATAGCATTCGCCTAATGTCAACATTTTATTTAAACCATCATCAGTTAATTTCAAACCAGATTCCCAAACCCATTGGTCGAACTCAATCCTCATTCTTCATGGTTGTTTTGCCATAATTAATTGATATGTCTTCTCAAAAGTATCCATCAGTCTCAGGAATACTGTGCCATTCTAGCTTTTTTTGTGCTTCTTAAAAAATGTTCCTTCTGTATCTTTCCTTGTCTTTTTCCCCCTCCTTTTCTGCATTCATTCTTTTATAATACTATTTACTCTTTAGGCTGCAGTTATGTAGTGTCTTGTCATAGATTCAGGAAGTAGACAGGTGATTGATCAATATAGTTTAAGATCCCAGGTGGCCAATGGAAGATGTTTTTCCTGGTTTATTCTATCATCACATCTCAGTGTCATGAATCCTTTTTGCTTCACAGTGCGACAGCTACTTAACTAAAATCTTGAATCTTAAACAAACCCTAGTATCTCTGATTTGTGAGTATTTGAATTAGTTTGGCCAATGAAAATATATAAAGGAAACCTAGTACATCAGTAGGGCTTGTGGCATGGGAAGGCATTTCAAGCCCTCTTTTGCTGAGGAGTGTGTGTGTGTGTGTAGAGATCACATCATACTCTCCCCTGTTAGGTTGCTTAGCTACCTAGTTTATTTAATCCTAGTTCAGTTGATAGCACATTAATCAAAACGAATATCCATTTTGTGAGCAACTCAATGACTGAAATAGCCTGCTTCTAGGATGCCCTTAATGGAGGTAGCACAATTGCATATTAATGCCTGCTTGAGCCCACAAGTATAGTAGAACAAAGGATGAGGCTCCTGGTAACCAGATTTTTGTTGCTGTTGTTCTCAACTTGTGTGCTGTCACAGAATAGTATGTTTAACGTGGGCCGGTATTTGACAGTCTCTTCCATGTCATAATATTTATTTATTTATTTATTTAAATTATTTTATTGTTGTTTAGTTACAGTTGTTTGCATTTTTCTCCTACCACTCCTCCCCAACCCCAGCCAAACCCACCTCCCTCCCTCGCTTCCACTCTCTCCCTTGGTTTTGTCCATGTGTCCTTTATAATAGTTCCTGAAAATCCTTCCCCCTTTTGTTCCTTCCACTCACCCCTCTGGTTACTATCATATTGTTCTTAATTTCAATGTCTCTGGGTATATTTTGCTTGCTTTTTTCTTTTGTTGATTAGGTTCCACTTAAAGGTAAGATCACATGGTATTTGTCTTTTGCTGCATGGCTTATTTCACTTAGTATAATGCTCACCAGCAGTTCCATCCATTCTGTTGTAAAGGGTAGGAGCTCCTTCTTTCTTTCTGCTGCATAGTATTCCATTGTATAAATGTACCACAGTTTTTTGATCCACTCATTTGCTGATGGGCACTTAGGTTGCTTCCAATGCTTGGCTATTGTAAATTGTGCTGCTATGAACATTGGGGTACATCCTCCACATTATAATATTTAAATATAGCACTAGTACCAGCTCTTCACCTGTAGTTCTGGGTACCTCATAGAATTTCTTGGGTAAATTGTAAATTTTCACAGCCAGTAGTCTTTTCATACGTACACCACCCACCAAAGAGCAATTGAAGTTGTATGGTAAGTCCAGTACATTGCTTTTCTTTTCATTGCAATAAAATATTGCCCTTTGCATGGCATATATGTGTGCATGTAATTAATGAGAGGGAAGATGTACCTCCTTTAAGCTTTTTTACTTTTTATTATGAAATATCTAAACATATACACAGATAGAATAGTATAATGGACTCCTTGGGTATATATACATCATCCACTTTCAACAACTATTAATCAACCCATGGTCATTTGCAAAACAAATTGGAATTTATTAAACTGGTAAAAAATGATAAATTCTCTATTTATTTATAAGAACTTAATAGGGGACTTCTGCCAAGATGGAGGCATGGGTGGAAACACTGCCTTCTCCCACAACCAAGTTTGAATACAACAAAGGTATGGAGAACAAAGACACACCCAAAGACCAGAAAATTGAATTATACGGAAGTCCGACAACAACGAACCGTTCAATGGGGACGGTAAGAGGGGCGGAGCCAACAGCGGAGCAGGGTCAGGCAGGACACATCCCCCGACCTAGGCGTGCAAGTGGCCCAGACCCAGTCAGTGTGGGGGCAGACTGACCAAGGTCGCACATTCGAGCACAGTGAGAAGGACCACGCAGGCCCCAGGGGGCAAGGGCTGACGGCGGTGGCACACTTGCATGCAGTGGGACGAAACATGTGGGCCTGGTGGCGGTGGCAGCTGCGGTACCTGTGGCTGCGGTGGCGGGAGGCGGCAGACAAGACGCCATTGTTCCTCTTTGACCCCGCCCCCCACATACAATGTCACAACCCAGCGACTGAGTTGCCCTGCTCTGGTGAACACCTAGGGCTCTGATCCTGCTACATAACAGGCACAAACAGCACAAAAGATGGCGCAAGAAGAACTCAAAGTCCCAGAGCTGATAACTCTCAGCG